>NC_045437.1:94441393-94476264 GCF_002776525.5 Piliocolobus tephrosceles | reverse complement strand
CACACACACACACACACACACACACACACACACACACACACACACACAGAGCCAAGCATCTCCATTTTCAGATGACCACATTTATGTTTTCTGTCTTTCTTATCTTTTTTCAAAAAATGTTTACTGATGCATAATAGATGTAGATGGTTTGGGAGTACATGTGAAAATGTATTATGTTGATATAGAGTGTAAACGTCAAAATAGTGTACCTGGGATATCTACCCACTTAAACAGTTTTCTTTTTTTAATACTAGAACCATTTGAATTATTCTCTCTTAGCGCTTTCAAAATATAAATAAATTATTGTGAACTACAGTCACCCTACTGATCTATCTAGCACTAAATCTTATTTCTGCCATCAAACCATATATTTGTACCCACTAGCTGAGACCTGCTCGGCTGGGGAGACCCTAACCCAGCAGCGCTAGGGAATTAAAGACACACACACAGAAATATAGAAGTGTGAAGTGGGAAATCAGGGATCTCATAGCCTTCAGAGCTGACAGCCCCGAACAGAGATTTACCCACTTATTTATTTATTTATTTATTTATTTATTTATTTATTTATTCATTTATTTATTTATTTGAGACGGAGTCTCGCTCTGTGGCCCGGGCTGGAGTGCGGTGGCCAGATCTCAGCTCACTGCAAGCTCCGCCTCCCAGGTTTACGCCATTCTCCTGCCTCAGCCTCCCGAGTAGCTGGGACTACAGGCGCCGCCACCTCCCTCAGCTAATTTTTTGTATTTTTTAGTAGAGATGGGGTTTCACCCTGTTAGCCAGGATGGTCTTGAGCTCCTGACCTCGTGATCCGCCCCTCTCGGCCTCCCAAAGTGCTGGGATTACAGGCTTGAGCCACCGCGCCAGGCTACCCACATATTTATTAACAGCAAACCTGTCATTAGCATTGTTTCTATAGATATTAAATTAACTTTAAAAAAGCATCCCTTATGGGAAATAAGGGGATGGGCCGAATTAAAGGAATAGGTTGGGCTAGTTAACTGCAGCAGGAGCCTGTCCTTAAGGCACAGACCGCTCATGTTTGTGGCTTAAGAATGCCTTCAAGCGGTTTTCCACCCTGGGCAGGCCAGGTGTTCCTTGCCCTCATTCCCATAATTCCACAACCTTCCAGCTTGGGCATTAGGGCCATTATGAACATGTTACAGTGCTGCAGAGATTTTGTTTACGGCCAGTTTGGGGGCCAGTTTATGGCCAGATTTTGGGGGGCCTGCTCCCAACATCTGCTAATCACCTTTTCTTCAAATCTTCCTCTACCTTACCTTCTTGGCCTCTGGTAACCACAAATTGATTATCTATGTTCATGAGATACACTTTTTTAGCACACACATATGAATAAGAATATGGAATATTTGACTTTGTGCATTTCACTTATGTCATTTAATATAATGACCTCCATTTCCATCCATGTTGCTAATATATGACAGCATTTCATTCTTTTTTTAATGGATTAATAATATTCTATTGTATATATAGACCATATTTTCTTTATCCATTCATTCACTGATGGGCACTTAGGTTTATTCCACCTTTTGGCTATCATGGTTAGTGCTGAAATAAACAGAGTGCAGATATCTTTTCAATATACTGGATTTCCCTTTTGTAAGAAATATGACCAGTAGTGCAATTGCTGGATCTTACGGTAGTTCCAGCTTTCAATTCCTGAGGAACCTCTATGCTGTTCTCCATAGTGGCTGTACTAATTTAGATTCCCACCAACAGTGTACAAGGATTCTTCTTTCTTTACATGCTCACCAGTGTCTGTTATTGCCTGAGATTTTTTGTTTCTTTTTTTTCTTTTCATAAAGGCCATTTTAACTGGAGTGAGATGATATCTCATTGTAGTTCTGATTTGTATTTGGTCACTGATGTTGAGCATTTTTCCATTTACCTATTGGCCATTTGTATGTCTTCTTTTAAGAAATATCTATTCAGATTCACAGATAACATGATCTTATACTTAGAAAAACCTAAAGACTTCACCAAAAAGCTGTTAAAACTGATAAATTCAGTAAAGTTGCACGATACAATATCAACATATCAAAACAAGTAGCATTTATATATGCCAACAGTGGGCAATCTAAAGAAGAAATAAAGAAAGCAATCCCATTTACAATAGCCACCAAGGATACAAAATACCTAAGAATCAATTTAACCAAAGAAGTGAAAGATCTATACAAGGAAAACTATAAAACACTGATGAAAGTAATAGAAGACACCAAAAAAATGGAAAGATATTCCATGCTCATGGACTGGAAGAATTAATATTGTTAAAATGGTAATACTATCAAAAGTAGTTTACAGATTAAATACAATCCCTATCAACATATCAATAACATTCTTCACAGAAATAGAAAAAAGAAAAGAAACCTTAAAGTTTGTATTAAATAAAAAAAAAAAAAAGTCAAAATAATCCTGAGCAAAAAGAACAGAACTGGAGGCATCAAACTACCTGATTTCAAAATTCACTACAAAGCTATAGTAACCAAATCAGCATAGTACTGGCACAAAAATAGACACACAGAACAATGGAACGGAATAGAGAATCCAGATATAAATCCATGCATTTGCAGCCAGCTCATCTTCAGCAAAGTCAAAGAACATACAATGAGTAAAGGATAGTTTCTTCATAAAATGTGCTGGGAAAAACAGGTAACTACATGTACAAGAATGAAACTAGACCCCATCTCTCACCATACACAAGAATCAAATCAAAGTGGGTTAAATACTTAGATATAAGACGTAAAGTTATAAACTACTAAAAGAAAACATTGGGAAAACCCTACAGGACTTTTTTTTTTTTTTTTTTTTTTTATAATACGTCAAAAGCATAGGCAACAAAAGCAAAAATAGACAAATGGAATTACATCAAGTTAAAACAATTCTGCACAGAAAAGTAAACAATCAACAAAGTGAAGAGATAATACACAGAATGGGAGAAAATATTTGCAAATTGTCCATCTGACAAGTGATTAGTTACCAGAATTTATAAGGAGCTCAAACAACTCAACAGCAAAAAAACAAATGATTCAATTTAAAAATGGGCCAAAATTTATCTTTTGGCTGGGTATGGTGGCTCACACTTATAATCCCAACATTTTGGGAAGCTGAAGGGGGTGGATCACTTGAGGCCAGGAGTTTGAGACCAGTCTGGCCAACATGGTAAAACCTTGTCTCTACTAAAAATACAAAAATTAACCGGGAATGATGGCGTATGTCTGTAATCTCAGATACTGGGGAGGCTGAGGCAGGAGAATTGCTTGAACCCGGGAGGCAGAGGTTGCAGTGAGCCGAGATCATGCCACTGCACTCCAGCCTGGACAACGGAGTGAGACCCTGTCTAAAAAAAGAAACAAAAGAAAAAAAGTTTATCTTTTAACTTCAACTCACTGCCAGCAGTAAGTGTGAAGAATCACAACCAAACACACTAACCTGCAAATTTCTTTCATAAAGCTGACATGACCTCAATTGGTTTTCATCTTGACATTGAAAAGAATAATTGCATTAGTAACTTGATAAGTATTCTCTGCATTCTCAGTATGATCCCGGGACAGCCAGCATGATAATCACTTGAGGTTATTCATTACAAATTATTCCTAAACCCTAATCCACACCTACTGGATCAGCCTCTTTGAAGCTGGGGTTTGAAAATAAACATTTAACGATACTCTCTGGTACATTCTTTCATACATTAAAGTCTTTAAGGACCACCAGCTTATTTAAAGTTTCATTCCAGTCATACAGGTTTTTATAATCTTCAAACAGGAGACAAAAATTTGGTTTCTCTTATCAGAGAAGCATTTTCATGAGTTGGTATTTTGGGTATGGTATGAAGAAGTACTTGTTAGACTGGCAACAATTACAGCAGATCCCCAAAAGGCTTGGAACTTTGCATCAAAAGAAACTGAGAACAGGGCATTTTTGGATTAGCTTCAGAGGATTTTTTTTTTTTTTTTTCCTAAATCAAAAGCAAACCAGAATGTGTTTTATTGTAAAATAGATGCACTGTGCTGGAAGAACTAGTATTTTCAAAGAAAACAGGTCGTCTTCTGTTAGTCATATTAATTTATTAACTGTTTCCTTAAGATTTTTCTTTCAAAATAAACTTTTACTGTCCAGTCACATGTTTTTTATATAAAATTTAATTAAATTATAAAGATGTCTAATTATATAAAGAGAGAGAAGCACAAGCACACACAAATATAAAATGAAGCAGAAGAAAATTTCAAAGGTCATTTTTTTCCTGATTAAAATTCATAATAAAATTAAAACAGCTATGTTTTTCATCAAGGAAGTATTTAAGCAGCTAATTTTTATATAAATATATTCCATGCTAGTTCAATAAATTAGAAAAAGGAGCATAATCTTGTTAAGATCAATTCAGAGGGAACAGTGAATGAATAGCTATTAACATGTGAAAGCAATGAAATGCATGTACTGAATAAATAAGACCTAAAAATTATTCACAGCTAACCAAGAGAATTTAGATTTTTGTTGTTGTTGTTGCTTCATAAATTAGGTAAGACTTACTTGTGGAGTAACTGACTTCAAAATTTTTTTTAAGATGCCAGGAAATTTTTATTTTGCACATTTCAATGGCAGTCGATCCTGTCATTTTGCCAGAACTTGATGTTCTGATAAGCTTGCTAGTGGCTCCTTCAAAAACACCACACAAAGGACTGTGGTTCCAATTAAGCATCCAAGGACAAATATTATGATATTTTGTTTCCCCTATCATTTTTTTTGTACTGTTTTTCTTCTCAAAACCTACCAAATTAAAAAATTTTGAATTATAAAATACCTTATTTCTTCTACTTACTTAGAAAACAAATAAAAGATCATGCAAACTACAAGTTGCTACTGTTTCAGCTTTGGTTTGGACTTGCCATGAGCACTAAGGAAAAAGAAAGAGTATGCCTCCTATTTCTCAGCTGGAAGGCTTTTCTTGAGCAGCTAGGCCTAACAAAGGTATTTACATAATTTCATCTTTCACATGTACCATCAAGACCTTATTGAGTCTAAATAGATAGAATTACAACTGAAGAGATGAAGCAGTACTCACTGTAAAAGGAAACATCTCTAGAGATATCCTGGGTTTCTCTCTTTTTGATGATCAAATCTTTAGTGATTGCAGGTCACTAATGGAGGAAGCATTTGTGTTGCTCTGATCCCAATATTCCAATATTGATTTTCATTAATAACACTAAAGATGAAACTACTGTACAGTACAGTTATATTTTTTAAAGTTTTATTTAGAAGTCTTTGAATATTTATTTATAAAATGTGTGAATAAGAGAAAACATTATTAAAAAGAAGGAAAGTTTCTCACCCTTGAAAAATAAACCATGCAGTCCGGGCGCGGTGGCTCACGCCTGTAATCCCAGCACTTTGGGAGACTGAGGCGGGCGGATCATGAGGTCAGGAGTTCAAGACAAGGCTAACCAACATATTGAAACCCTGTCTCTACTAAAAACACAAAAATTAGTTGGGCGTGGTGGCACACAGCTGTAGTCTCAGATACTCAGGCGGCTGAGGCAGGAGAATCGCTTGAACCCGGCCGGGAGGTGGAAGTTGCAGTGAGCCGAGATAGCACCACCGCACTCCAGCCTGGGCAACAGAGGGAGACTCTGTATCAAAAAAGAAGGCAGGGAAAGGGTGGGGAGGAGAGGGAACCATGCATATTAATTGCCAACAATTATAGAATTTTTTAATGCATGATTATGATATTATAGGCAAAAATACTTCTTAGGCAAGCTGTGAGAGATGGGAAGAAAAGTAGAGATTGTTCAGCAAAGGGAGTTCGAAAATCAGAAAGCAATATTTGTGCTGTTTCAGACACAGACACTATTGTTAAGTATTCATAGTACTTTGAGGTTTCTCTCAGATGAATCTGCCAGGAAAGGCAGATTTTGCTTTGTTTTCTCCTCTTTTACTTCTTTTACTAGTTTAAAAAAGACTAGCATAGCTAAGATGTGTAGTAGCTACATGATAGTGTTTACAATGACTATAAATTCCATAAAATTCCGATGCCCTTTATAGGGCCCATAGAGAGGAATAGCTGCCTTAAAGTAAATGGCAATATAGGTAAACAAGATTTTGGTTATTCAAAAAAATGTTTTATAGTGATATATCTTACCAGATGTTTCAGTTAAACGGCAATTCTTAATACTTAAAAAGAATCCATCCATGTCTAGTATGTCTTATTCTTCTAAATATTGCTAATGTGATTTCCCTTGGCTGATCATTTCTTATAGGAAAAACATCTCATTTATGCCTAAACAAGTGGAAAAAAATTTTCATGACAAAGTGCAACTGCCTGTATCCTATGGTTGTCATTTATTTCAACATTCCTGTCTGAAGCTATATTAGAAATGGCTATTCTGTGGAGTTGAAGGAACCTCCTGCAGTTTGCTATTAAAATTATTCATTCAAAAAAATTCATATGTGCCAGGACAGTGCTAGGTGTTGAAGCTACCAATGTGAATAAGACAGACACTATCCTTGACTGCCAAGAACTCACAGCTTTGGGGGCAGGTGGGCATCACTTATATAAACACATTGTCAGGACAGTTTTCCCAGAGGGCATGATACTAGTTCATGCCTGCCACCATCATGACCACTGAAATTACAACTGAGTCCCTCTGGAGCCACAGAACCACTGAAAACCCTTCAAAGTGGAAGAGATGCAACATTGAAACCTTCTAACTTTGGGTGTTTCTGATGCTTGCTTATTCCACATATTCATGACCATTTCTTGATGAAGCCTCTCAAGTAGGACTGACATTCTTTAGTTCTGCAGACCCTTATTCAGCTTAAGTCTCCTGGAGAAAGTAGAGGGACACAATAATTTTTTCTCTTTGTCTGAGAATGATGAGGGGGTTTGTTAAATCTGTCCCTAAAATGCATTTAATATCATTTCTGTCCCAGAGAACAAGGTTTATAGGTTCAGGTGACAGCACTGATATGTTTGAAGAAAGTGAAAGGGAGAAAAAAAAAATCTACAATGATCTCTTCTCACCATAGCTTGCTACTTTCAAAAGAAAACAGGGTTGAGTAAACTTTCGGAGGAATACTTGGGAGCAATTTTATCTGATGAGTCATGCAGCAGTAAAATTTAAGAGATAAAAGACTACCCAGAATCACTAGTCTCACCTCACTTCTTCTATTCCCTCTACTAGAAACCAGGGTTGAAGGTGGGGGCAGACTAGCAGACAGCTGCATCTGAATTTCTCTTATTCGTGACAGTAACATTTTATTCCCATTGAACAACTTTCTCACTCTATTGTAAGTTTTCATCCATCTATCTGGCAGTCAAGCCATACAGCTACACAAAATGCACTTGTTTCACTATCTCAACTAAGCTTTTAACTTGTCCTAAAGGATCTAGAAAAAGTAAGTGAGAGTGAGTGTGCTATGACACATACGAAACATAGCTGCACAAGGTATTATAAATTCTTTCCCAGGATTAAGGAAATTAACCAGAGAGTTACAAGCCTATGCCTCACAAAGTTAAGTTTCTCCATGGAAATTATTTCTTTGAATTATGATTTTATGTTTTGTCTTCATTTTATTTACCAATTGTTGATATCAGAAGTAACCATCTAAGTGAAGAACATTTTGTGATTTTTTACAGTTACTGTTGAAAACATTTTCCATTGTATTGACTGGTGTTTTTAGTACAAGGTCACACACATAGACACACCATGTAATACACTGTTCCAACAGAGGTATTAGTCTTGCTACTCTTGGCAGACCCTAAAGTCATCGGACAAGGTGCTGAAAATGACCTAAGCACATTGTCTGCCATGTGGTGTCATCCCTTCCCTAGGCCTTGGCAGTTGAAGGATGACGATATACAACGGAGCAGAGTTTGGCCCATGCTCAGAAGCTACTTCTCTTGCCTATCTGCCTTCTTGAATAACAAATAAACTATTCTTTGAGGTGTTCAGAAATACACATGACAGAGATCTTTCTTCAAGGTCCATCTGGTATAACTGAAACCAAAAAAAAGTGTTTAGTAAACAACATAATTGTACCCAAAGGGAGTATCTATTAAGGTTCTTAGGACTTAATCCTTCAAAAGAGTGAAAGGATAACAACAACCCTCACTTGTAAACAGTTTTGCATTGTATGCTTGGACCAGGATCTCTGCCAAGGCCGAGCAGTGTACAAGAATGCTGAAACTGAGTCCCACAGATAGTAACCCACAAACTGGTTTATTTTCCTTTTTAAAAATAATCTTAAAAGTGACCCAAAACATTTCTCTCAATATATGAAGAAGGAGAAGGTAGAGGAGTAAAGCGAGCAAGAGAAGGAGGAGGAAAGCAGCAGCAGCAAGAAAAAAAGAAAAGAAGGAGAAGAAGGAGGCAGGGAGGGAGAGATATATCTATAGGTAAATTAAAGAGAAAGTAGGATTTGGGAGCTCTAAATCAGTTATAGAATAATGCACAATAGCTATTCCAGTTACAAAGCTAGAATAAAATTTTCTAGAAAATCTTGTATCCAAGAAACATACATACCTGAGTAAAACAACAATGGTATTATTGGAAAATAGAGCTATTAGAATGACAAAATTGTAGGTTTCTTTTTTCTCTTAAAATATAAATGTTGATATATCGTATTTGTTATTCATTTTATTTGCTAAAATCTTAAGCAAATTTGCAGTACAGAGTATATTACTTAGGATTAGATTTGACTGAGTGACAGAAAACCCAAAATATCCATGGTGTAAACAAAATAGAAATTTATTTCTGTCTTACAAAAACTTAAGAAGTCCAGGGCTATTTTAGTAGTTCCAAAATCATCAGGAACTCCAAGCTCCTTCTGTCCTATTGTTTCTACCTTGTGATCCAGGATGGCTGACCCAGATCCAATTGTCATGTCTATATTTTACTTTATGAGAAAAAGAAATAGACATAGGAGGATGCTCTATCCTATTAAGGACATTTTCTCTAAGGTGAAACAGATCCTTATTTCCTATTGGCTAGAATTTAGTCACATCATCAAGCCAAGCTGAAAGGAGACTAGATGTATATATTCTGGGTGGCCGTATGTCCTGGTGATATTGAGGGTGGGGTAGCTCTATTTCATGCAGGGGATGGGGTGGGGGGAGGATAGAACAGATAGGACACAACTCTCAGTTTTTGCCACAAAAGGAAATGCTTGCATCTCTGGAAAACATTCCAAGTACATCAAAGCAAAATTTATCTGGCCTGGAAAAATTAAACTAAAAGCATTTCCAAAAGATCACATTGATAATCACTTAGTCTTGGTTTCTAGTAAAATATCTTGGGACCTTGGTAACAGGAATAGTTGGGAAGAGGAGAGGAAGCTGGAACTGAGCACGGCTCAGCTGCCCAGGACTTCCTGGGGAAGACGTGAGCAATTTTCCCAGCAACAGAAGGTGGCCAGACAAGGAGAGCCAGTGGAGTCTGCAACATTGTCTAAGGGGTGTAGCAAGATCATGCCTGATTCAGGCAATGTTCACTACAAGGATGTCCAATTTCGCAACAGGAACGTGCTTCTATAACTGATAGAATATGTTAGTGGAGACACTACTGAACCAAAATGGAAATAAGAATCTAAAGGACTAGGCTTGACAGAATCCCGTTCCTAGGAAGATGTGATGATTGGATGGGGCACAAATAAAAAAAACACAATACAAAAAGGATGCAAAAATACTAGAATATGAGTCAGAGGATTCAAGCACACTACAGAAAATGCTGGTTAACTGCATATGTTTAGCCATTAGTAGAGCGGGGAAGGTCACTTAGAGTGTATATACTATCCTACAACCATCCTTGCCAATTTCTTCCTTCTTCATGATTAAGTGGTCAGATTCTGCAAGATTATTATTTGACAAGTCTCCAATATCAGTTCCACCAACTTTATTCAATTTTTGTTTTTTGCAATATTTGACATTTTACCAGACAATCAATTTGACTTGCATTTGTATTACATTGTCAGATAATAGGAAGCGATAGACTGGTGCTAGCTAATGCTAGATGCTAGCAAGTGTTACAAAGAGAGAAATGGTTAAATTTTCAAGTGTTTAGTTTATCAGGGAATATTTTTCTGAAGTCACAAGGTTGTGGTTGCAGCAACCTAGATAGTAAATATTTCAATAACTCAGATAGGAATAGAATATATTATTAAGTAAAGACCAAAGCAGAAGTCCTTGCCTATATGGCAGGCTGACCCAGGAGACAGAAAGCATTCATAACTGGTTAGCACTGAAGGATATTTATCATTGTCATAACGAATTACCACAAACTCATCAGCTTAAAGCAATATCCATTTATTGTCTCTCAGTTTCCTTATGTCAGAAGTCTGGGCCCAGTGTGCCAGAACTGTGTTCTCTGCATAAGGTTATACAGGGCCAAAATTAAGGTGTCAGCTAGCCTGGGGTCATATCTGTAGGCTCTGGAAAAGAACAAGCTTCAAGGACCATGGTGGCAGAATTTAATTTCTTGCAATTTTCAGACAGAGGTCCACGTTTTCTTGCTGGTTTTCAGTTGGGAGTTGTTCTCAGCTTCATTACATTTATCATTACATGAAATTATCTCAGCCATTTAATAAACAGTTATAATACCTGTGTCCCTCCCTCCAACTACAATTTCACATTCATAATAAGAGGAACATTATCTGTCCTATCTTTGGACCAAAAATAGTGCCTGACACAAATATAAATATTAAATCACTTTTTAAAAAATATGTTTTACAGTTTTATTTAAGAATAATTGATTTAGAAAAAACTTCACATTGTTAATATATACAATTTAACGGGTTTGGACGTATGTATATAGCCGTGATATCATCATCACATTTAAGGTAATAAACATATCATCGACTCCAACTGTTTCCTTGTATCCTTTTGCTCTGTATGTGTGTGTGAACACTTAACATGAAATTCACAGTATTAAAACAAATTTTTTAAGCTCTTCCTTCACTGAATAAAATCTGTTATCTATATGACTTTTTTGAAAAAATATTTACTTTTAAGCATAATTATCAAAATCATTTTATTTCTTCATATATGCCTTGTGTATCTCACCAGAAGAATGTTCCTAAGCATTGCGTTTGTTTTCCTGAAATCTTTACATATAATAACCACTGGAATCGTTCCATTCTGGAGGACTTTATAAAAAGGTGAAATAGAGATGGAGGAGAATATTTTTAATGAGTTAAGTAAAGCATTTAGCATACATTTATTTTAAGATTTTGAAATGTGTGAATGGCTCATGACAATTAATGGCTCATCTTTTTTACTAGATGATTTTGTGTTTCTAAAAGGAATTACTGATAATAAAGTTATATTTTTATTTGGATGATAGCAGTGTTCAACTAGGACTATCACAGAGTCTAATTTTAAGTATATTCATGCTCTATAGTTCTCTGGTAATTAAAATTATTTTTGTGATTTTTTACATGGCTTTTCAATCAAGTAATTTAAAATGTGTATGCAGTTTTTCCTACAGGACTCTATTTCATCGGACCTCAATTATTGCCTGCTGATTTGGATAAAAAATGCTGTATTTCGTGGCTGAATCAATCTCAGATTTCGACTCAGTGGAAAAAACTATACGTACTCAATTTTATCATGGGTTTATTGTGATAAATAAGCTGGAACCATACTTATTATGTCCAATATACTCTGATATTTTTAGAGTTATGAAATTATACCACGTGAAACCCAAAATATACATGTCAATGTCAGAGTGACAAATAAAAAATTACCAGAAGCCAATGACGTCCCTCTCCCTCAATTACTATTGTGTGTATGCACATGTGCACACATACACACCAGTATCCAGAAATTCCAGGACTTTGTAAAGATACTTGTTGGCCTCCTTAAAGAAATCAAGTCCAATACCACATGAGGAGGGGCAGCGAGATCTTGTAGTTTAAGCTGCTGTCTGCTGAGGTTACATATTCCAATCCCAAAAGATACAGGTTTAATTTTATTCAGAATATACAGATTTTCTTGTATATGATGGCAGAAGTGGGATCCATTTAGGGAAGAATTCCTCCAGGCTATGTCAAATTAAAGGTAATTAAAGATAATTATAATACCAAAACATCTAATTGTATATATATGTACTCCTTGTTTTTCCTTGTAGACTTGTAGTGAGCATCTGTTTAGATGTCACAGCTACCCTTCCTACATGAAGATTCTACTACTGAGCTAATCAATGGATGACTTTCCAGTATCAATTATTCTGACTCAGAGATGAAGAGTCCTAAACAATTTTGGCCAATGGCATACATGTGAAGGGTTTTGTAGTCTCTTAGGAAAAAGAAATGTCTCCTGCTAGACATTAACAAGGAACAGTTTTAACTCAATGACCACTGGTAGCCATCCTGCCACTATAAGGAGGGGACCCCACCCTAATATGACGTTGACCTTGAGGGTAGCAGAGAAAGAGAATTAACTTACAAATGACATAATTTAAGTATAATAACACCATGTCTAGAAACTTCTCAACTAATCGACTTTCAGTGAAATGTTAAAAGTCCTTACTTTTAAACATGTTTGAATTGCAGTTCTTGCTTACCTTGAATCTCAATTATAAATGATATATCAACCACAGAGGCTATTAAAAAAAAATAACTGTTTCCTTATAGGCTAAGTCAATGCTGTCTCCCATAACTAATCTAGCAATAGTATAAACAATGATATCTACAGTGACCCTGAAGTATAACAAATCCTCAAATAACCAAGGTGAATTAATTTTTGTAGAATGTAATTTTGTTGTATTCTATTTTTTAACCCATGAGGTCAACAATTTAATTTTTAAATGAGTGGATCATTGGTATTGAGAGAAAAATAATGCTGATATTCAATGCAAATGTTTAGCTCTATTGGTGCCAGTTGACTATAGATCCCAGTGGGCAAATAAGCCACCTTCATGCACTAAGACCATGCCACTGACTGACTCAAAATATCAAAGGATGAGCAACAGAGAAAGATAATTAATCATGTGTGTTTTTGTTTAATGTCAATCAAGCAAAAAATACAACATTACACAGATGGGGAAGAGAGGGTGGGTAAAAAGAAGCAAAACCATCTCCGAAGTTCAAACATTGTTGTTCTTTCTCTTAGGGGAGCATCAACCTTGGGAAGGAAATATTCAACTTAGAAACACAGTGACCCTTTACAAGTAGCTGGAAGGAGCACAAAGAAAGGGGATTCAGAAACACTTTTTCTGGCACCAAGTGCAGAAAAAATAGCTTAGTTAAATTTCGGATTTATAGCCCAACTTAATAACTTCCTTAAAAAGAAATAATGTGATGAATATGTACTAGAAGCTAGAATTGATTAAAATAACTTTAAATGCTTAAACTGTTTTTGTATTCCCATTTACTGTGAGAAATATTCTTGCACTTGATATCAAGCTAAAGAACCAACTTCTAATTGGGAAAACATTTCAACACAATTCCATTGCATAGGTCTTAGAGCTTTAGACAAATAGTTCGTTGAACATTCTGGTTGCTGAGCTAGTAGATTCTTGTTAAAATGGAAATTTTTACCCAGTAGTGGGATGGCTGGGTCATATGGTACATCTAGTTCTAGATCCTTGAGGAATTGCCATACTGTTTTCCATAATGGTTGAACTAGTTTACAATCCCACCAACAGTGTAAAAGTGTTCCTATTTCTCCACATCCTCTCCAACACCTGTTGTTTCCTGATTTTTTAATGATTGCCGTTCTAACTGGTGTGAGATGGTATCTCATTGTGGTTTTGATTTGCATTTCTCTGACGGCGAGTGATGATGAGCATTTTTTCATGTGGATTATAAATTATTCTACTACAAAGACACATGCACACGTATGTTTATTGCGGCACTATTCACAATAGCAAAGACTTGGAATCAACCCAAATGTCCATCTGTGACAGACTGGATTAAGAAAATGTGGCACATATACACCATGGAATACTATGCAGCCATAAAAAGGGATGAGTTTGCATCCTTTGTAGGGACATGGATGCAGCTGGAAACCATCATTCTCAGCAAACTATCACAAGAACAGAAAACCAAACACCGCATGTTCTCACTCTTAGGTGGGAACTGAACAATGACATCACTTGGACTCGGGAAGGGGAACATCACACACTGGGGCCTATCATGGGGAGGGGGGAGGGGGGAGGGATTGCACTGGGGAGTTATACATGATATAAATGATGAATTGATGGGTGCTGACGAGTTGATGGGTGCAGCACACCAACATGGCACAAGTATACATATGTAACAAACCTGCACGTTATGCACATGTACCCTAGAACTTAAAGTATAATAATAATAAAAAATAATAATAATAATAATAATGGAAATTTTTTTCAAAAAAGAAAAAGCCTACAAAATAGAGTTCTAATGAAATAATTCAAAATGTTGCTCAAAACTTTTCATTTTAATTTGGGTCAGAATCAACCCTTCTTCCTTCTTTGGAATCAGCTTTACTCCTGTGTGTCATCCAGGCAAGAGAAAGCAGGGAGAATAATACTGGTGCCCAGGTCAGTCACATGGGGCTCCTAAAAGCTAAATAAATGTACTATTCCATTGAACACTAAGGTCTAAGCTCCACAGCCACATCTTCAGCTTGTTCTGCTCCCCATACCTTGTTTTTTCAACTGCATTTATTAAAGAGTTAATACTGTCTACAACTAGTTTTAGAGACTATAGAACATGAAAAATTATTCTATTAGATAATTAGCAGAAAGTAAAATTTTAAAAAATAGTATAGACAATTATACTGAGAAAAGTTTGAAAGGAAATAATAAAAACACAAAGGAACACTTGCATAAGGGCTTTAACTTTTGGCAGAGCTCAAAAGAGAGCGAGAAAGAATGAAATAAAGTGCTACTGTTTCTGAGATGTCACTGGATTCTCTCTAATCTCCAGAATTTACATAAAACAAGCTCACACCACCAGAACAACCAGACACCCTCACATGCAATTTCAAGATTCTGATTTTATTTTCATTCAAACATTTATCATCCTTTTTCTACCCACTATTGCCAAACGTCTTAATCTGTCCAGGTGCCTCCAGTCTCCCATTTTCTAAGTCCTTACTCAATAATACTCAGAATAATCTATCTAAAATGCATATTAGTCACCTACTTTAAAAACTTCAATGACTTTTCATTGCCAAAAGAATAAATCCAAGCCTGTAAGAATGCAAGCCATGCTCTTTGTTATCTGACCTTACTTAACTTTTCAGTTTCATTTCCTACCACTCCTTGGTCACACTTAATATTTCATAAATTCCAAATTAACTGCATGTCCCCATATGTTTGATCTTTCAATGCTTCTTTAACATTGCTGGTCATGCCTACATAAAACTTACCTCTAATCCTTTCTTTAATGCTTCTATGCATGCTGCAAAACCCATGTGTCACCATTTCTCTGACACCCTCTTTACAAATCCCAGAAGATCAGATTTAAGCTTCTCTCAGACAGAAAATTAAAGCAACTAGTATTCATGTCCTTTATAACCCATAGAAGTTACTATATATGCCAAACACTAGGCCATACATGTAGCATTTACATGTCAAACAAATGTCTTGTATTTTAATATTTTTTAAAAAGTATCACTATCAGGCTGTCATTAGTTAATTACATGCTCCATTAGGAAGGTTAATACGAAGTTACATTTTTTAATGGCACTTATCATAGTTTATAAAACTTACCAAAATATAAGATGCATAATGCTTGCGTTGTATAAAGTGATAAAACTTTCAATTATTTATATAATAACCAAATATTAAATTATTGAGAGGATCTTTAAGATCATCTCTAATATTCTTTTCTTCAAACTGAGATCTAAAAAGGTGAAACAAAATCCCCAAGATTAGATAGTTAGTTAAAGGCAAAGCTAGAAATGGAATTGTTCTCTTGTGAATCCTAATCTACCTCACTCATGTGGGGTCTGGAATATACCTGAACATATATCCCTCCTCCAAGTGTTATCTTTGACCTTACTGTTCAGCTCTTTATTCCAACTTCTTTACTAAAATCCCCTTTATCTTTCTCTCAGTGAAGAAACTTGTCCTTAAATTTGGTGTTTAGTGAATACAGTGGTATTTATTTGAAATGTTTTGGCATATGTAAGAATGTATAAAGATTTGTTCAGATACATTCTCTATGTTTATTTCTAATGAGAGATTAACTATCTTTATAGGATTTTGTAAATCTCCTAGTGATGTAAAGCTTAATACTAATCTGCTATAGATATGGAATTAGATTCAAAGTTAAGAGTCTCAAAATTTGAATGCACTGAATTTCTATGTCTGAGAGTGTGCATGTGGTGTATGTATCTTCAATTTAATTTTTTAGTAAAAAACATATTTTACAGATCAAAATGTATGAAGTATAAAATTTCTTTCAATCTCCAATCTGTTCAGTTCCTATCCTCACAAGCAACAGTATATTTAGGTTTTTACTAGGAATATTCTGTAAGAGAGCTTATGCATTTATACACATGGGCACACACACACAAACACACATTTTCCTTTTCTTACTAAAATGACAATATACTATAGTACTGTTCTTCACTTTGCTGTTTGTAGTTACTATGTCTTAGTGGTCTTTCCACAATAGTATACAAAGAGCTACTTTATTATTTTTATTACTACATACCATTTCTCTCTCTCTCTCTCTATATATATATATATAGAGAGAGAGCTATATATATATATATAATGATTTATAAAACTTGTCCACAACTGAACATTTAGATTGTGTATAATCTTTCATTATCACAATAAATAGACTTACGTGTACGTCATCCCAGATATATAAGAGAAGAAGTGTAAGATCATTTCCCAAACGTTAAACTGTTAGACTAAATGGTATATGCACTAGTGATTTTGATAAATATGTCAAACTGCTATTAGAGGTACACAATTTTGTTTTACCACAGCAATAGGTGATAATACTTGTTTCCTCACGTCCTTGACAACATAGTATGTTACCAAATTTTGTGACTTTGCTTTTCTTATACGTGAAAAGCTGTTACTTTTAGTCTTGTTAGATTGCCTTGATCTTATCAGGAATAAGGTAAAATTTTTAAAATATATTTTAACAGACATTTGTGTTTCTTCTTTGAACTAGGAGTGCATACCCTTTGTACAGTATTATGATAAGTGATTAGTCTTTCCATATCTATTTTTCTAAAGGTGTTGATATTAAGGAAATTAATCCTTTTCTCATAGTATGACTTATAAATAATGTATTACACTTATTTGTACTTTGCATTTGCTTATGTCAGTTTTGCCATATGAAATTTTTTATTTGTATATGACAGAATTTGTCAACATTTTCATTTGGTATTCTGAGTTTTACATTGTTAGAGAAACTTTTCCTACAATAACCTTTCCTATAATTTCCTACAATAAGTAAAACACACTTACTTCATGATTTCTTCATGAATTTTTAGAGTATCATATTTTAATGTAAATATTTAATCTATTCATAATTTATACTGGTATGAAGTATGGAATCAATTTTATTATTTTTCCAGATAGCAGTTGACTTATCCCAACACCATGTCTTTTACACACTACTGTAACAGTTCTTGTGGGGATATATATATATATATATATATATATATATATATCTCCATATATCCATATATATATATTTAGCTGGAAAAGAATGAAAATACATTATTTTACTGATACTTTGTTGATTTGTGGGGTTAATATTATTTGCAAGGATTTATCTTTTTGAATTGCCTCATGCTAGGAAATCATCAAGTGAGGGACTATTTATTAGAAATGCAGAAAAATAGCAATAAGTAAAACATACAATACATTGGGTACATTGTGTATTAGATCTGAACAGTAATACTCAGGACTGTGTCCCATATTGGAAGTTCTATTATACTTTATAGCTAAAGATACAAGGAAATCAACACAAAACAAACCAGAAACGTTCCATAAATAACCCAGATTTATATCAATACAGTCACTTCAATTTTGCTATATTCTCAAAGTCATAATCTAACACAATTTTTTTACATAAACACAAATATTTGGGCATAGTAAATTCTGCCCAAATATTATTATCTCTGGCTATTTGAGCCTGCAAACTGCCAAAACTCCCATAATGATAAATTGTAAAACTAATCTTGAAGCAACAAGCCTTCTAGAAAGCATAGAATTTTCATTTTGCTGATCCAAAAAAAAGTTAATGTTTGCAAGCAAATAATTGTTGTAATGTTAATGGAATAATGATGAAATATAATTCATCATTAGGAGAAGACATGTTTATTCCTTGCAATAAATCAGAGTAAAATACAGTGTTTAAACTATGCAAGTTAATTATTTTGATAGCAAGCAAGAAAATGGTGCTTTCCATCTTATAGATTTCTTAGTCCTTCAAATGCTTTTGAGATTCAAGTAACATGGCCTGGCAACCAGATACAGAAATTGTTAAAGAAGCAAAGAGTGGCCTCACAATCAACAAAAACCTGTATTCTTAGCAAAAGAAAAGATAGAAACAGGTTACGGAGTAGGTTAAACATTAAGCAGGTTGCTACTGAGGTAAAATAGAGGTTGAGTAAAGAAAATGTGAATTATAGTCATATTATTTATTGGCTCTTGCTGTGCAGCTATTAGGGATCATTTAGTGTTTCTCATAACTAAAGAGAAAGAATAATAAGGCAGAATTTCTGTAACTGATTTCTAACCACAGAGATACTTTGAAATTTTATTTCAAGAAGAATAACAAATTCATATAATCCTGAGACATCAGTTCTTAAATGAAGACAAGTAGCTTCCCTCCTTTGATGGTCATTTTATATTCACAGATTCACAGTGGAACTGGAAAGGCAGTTTTTCATTTGGCAGTGTCTCTGAGTGAACAAGTAAAATTGGTACCTTTCTGCTGTCGGTTCTCTGATGGAGTCAAAGTGTCAACTGCATCTTAAATCTGTACAGCATTGATTATTTAAAAACACTAAGAATGTTCTTAATAGTACCATCTGAAGCTTTCATTTTAAGGTTTACATAAGAGAAAAGGACACCTGCAGGTTGAGGGGCAAAACATATTTATTCTCTGGAGAATAAATCTGTGACTGACAGCAGAAATCCAACCAAAACCCAGAAAAAATGTAACTTTTTTGTAACACTTTGTCTTAGTCATTTTGTATTGCAACAACAGAATATCACACACTGGATAATTTATATAGAGGAGGATTTTGTTTCTTACAGTTCTAGAGGTTGAGCAGACCCAGGTCAAAGGGTCTATATCTTGAGAGGGCCTTCTTGCTACACCATCCCATGGTTGAAGGTGGAAGGTGGAAGGGCAAAAGAAAATTCATGAGAGAGCGCGGGGAGGGGGATCTAGACTCATCCTTTTATTAGGAACCCACACCTGCAATTACTAACCCTCTCCTGCAATGACAGCATTAGTACACTCTGCCCTCATGACCCAATTACCTTTTAAAGTCCCACCTCTCAACACTGTTACATTGAGGATTAAGTTTCCAACATGTGAACTTTGGGAGAGACATTCACGGTTCCTCTAGGAAAATCTAGACATAATTCCATGTCTAGAATCATATAAATTCCATATCTAGGCCGGGCGCGGTGGCTCAAGCCTGTAATCCCAGCACTTTGGGAGGCCGAGACGGGCGGATCACGAGGTCAGGAGATCGAGACCATCCTGGCTAACATGGTGAAACCCCGTCTCTACTAAAAAATACAAAAATCTAGCCGGGCGAGGTGGCGGGCGCCTGTAGTCCCAGCTACTCGGGAGGCTGAGGCAGGAGAATGGCGTAAACCCGGGAGGCGGAGCTTGCAGTGAGCTGAGATCCGGCCACTGCACTCCAGCCTGGGCGACAGAGCGAGACTCTGTCTCAAAAAAAAAATAAAAATAAAAAAAAAAAATAAATTCCATATCTAGACTCATGCATAAATGAGCATGTCCATGTGTACAAGTAATGAAGCATGGATTTACCTGGTTTGTTGTTCTTGCTGAAAAAAAATTTTTAAAGATAAAAAAGAGATGAGATGTAAAAAATTAGGTACTACTTTCTAAAATAATAACTTACTATTAATATGTTATTTGATATTTGAATATCTTGGTTTTGCAATCCTGAGTAAAATATGTGGGACAAAATAGCACTGGTTTGCAAAATCCAAGTAAATAACATATTACCAGCATACTTTCGAATTCTAGAGATGCTATTTTCTCTCTATTTAAACTGAAAGAAGTGAACTGAGGTTTAACTAAAACCTGACCCTTATATATACAAAGTTTTTTCAAGAAATTCTTAATGGCTCAAATGTGACAGTATTATACACTGAAGAGTGGTAGAGATAAAAATAAAAATCTTCTTGAAACCTCTTGTAGTCTGATGCTTTTATAAAAGATTATAAAAGAAACCAAGATGCTGACATTTTTAAGAGTGTGAAGTCTATATGTAATAGCCATCAGGTAATAATATGACTAAAATAAAGACGTCATACAAAATTAATCAGTTACAATTGATCTACTTGGCTTCTATTTGCCTTTTGGTTACTGGCAACTTGAATGGGGGTTACAGAGAATGAGGGTAGTCAGAGGCAAGAAAGACTCTGGATAAGGCCTACCGATTTTCTGATTAATAAACTTAGTATTAAAAGTCAACAGTGATGGCAGCAGCAGCACATCTGGAGAGGCTACTGTGGGATGTCAGCTGCAGCAGGGGACATGTGGCTAGGGCTGCACACTCCCTGGAGCTAGCCGGGGCCAGGAACAGGTGGGAACCCTGCCCCCTACCGAGCTGGTGCAGTGGTAGTCCCACGTTCCCAGTTACAACTAGAGCTACCCAGCCGCAGCTCTGGACCCTGGCATCCTTGCACTCTCCAGGGACCGGGAAGTTCCCCTTTCCCATAGGCACAAAAGTGCCTGCTCCCACTCCCTTGCCTCTCCCTGTTCCCAGTGACAATTCCAGTGCAGAGCAAAACTGTGGCTGAGCCCAGGCACTACTGTAACCTGCCAGGTATGCATGTGCTTGAGTGGCACTAACACAACAGCCCCCTGCTTCCTCACCCCCCTCCTAACTTTGGGTGCCAACAAGCAGGAGGGAAGCCAGCAGGGATGAGGGAGACTCTGCACAGGTCTGCAGGTGCCCCTTGGCATGAACAGCCTGTGTGCCCTGGATGACATGTTGATGGGGGCAGGCAGACGACAGGTTCCTGAGCAGAAAGGGGTAGATCCCTGGTAAAATCCCACCTTCAAGCCAGGGACAGTCTGAAGCCTGTCAGTTGCCAGGAGTTAGAATTTATGGTGTTTTTCTGGCCTGCTCATGGCCGCCCATGGACCAATCAGCAGGCACGTCCTCCCTCTGAGCCCATAAAATCCCTGGACTCAGCCAGACCCTAACAGACTCCAGACTACCAGCTACAGGAGGTAACTATCTACTTTGGGTCTCCTGGATTCATCCAGACAAGTTGCCTGCAGAAAGGAGCTAACCACTGAGGGCCTCCTCTCCACTAAGAGCTGGATACTCATCAGGACAAGCTGCCTTATGGAAAGGAACTAGCCACTACAAGTCTCCGGAGAGCTGTTATGTAGCTCAGTGAAGCTCCTGCCACCTTGTTCACCCTCCAGTTGTCCATATGCCTCCTTCTTCCTGGATGTGGGACAAGAAATCGGGACCCACCAAATGGCAGGACTAAAAAGCTGTAACACAAACAGGGCTGAAACACATCCCCCCACTCACTACACTGCAGGAGACAAGAAGGAGGGAAGAGCTGCAGCCCTATGGGGACCCCAGACCTAGGGGCTCCCCATGCCAGGGCTGTGGCACTCTCTTCAGCTCTGCAGTTTCTGGTGTCTCCAAGCTTCTGGGTGCCACTACATTTCCCTCATCCAGACACAGGTGCCTGAAGCGGAAGCCACATGTGGTACATTTGGTCCAGCTGCAGCCTTGCACAGATCTGACACCTGTGCCTGGCACCTCGAGCTGCCTGCCCTGCCACAGCAGCTGGCATGGCTGGCTCTGCACAGTGGCTGGACCCTGCACTCGCTCACCCACACACCCCTCACTGCTTCACGTCTGGCTCACCAATGGCAGGTGTGGGATCCAGGCCAGTAGTGCAAGCTGTGCACAGCCTGCCGGGCTGAGTGGGCAGAACAAGCTCAGTGGGCAAGAGCAATATTCAGGCAGAAGGTACCATCAACCACAGAGGTTTCTGGCTAGACAAGTGACACCCCAAGAATCCTGTGACAACAGTATATTCATTTGCTTCTTATAGAAGTGAGGCATTACAGTAAAGACAAAGGAAAATGTGGTAACTGTTTGGGAAAGAATACCAGCAAGACACAGAGACCTTCCTCCTGGTCTCATACCACCACACATAGACAGTATATTTCCATTATACACATGCACATGCATGTGTATAACATACACAAAAGCAAGCTGAAAGGCTATGACCCAGAGATGGCTTGCTAAAGTGGAGCATTGAGGACTGTTCATAAAAGACCCATAAACACATCTAAGTACAAGGTAATTTAATTTTTTTTTTTTTTTAAAAAAAAGCTCTTTAGGGCCCTTTAATATCAGTGGGTAACCCTTCTGGGAAGCAGATGTAATTAATGGTCTGAAACTCTTTTCCTTTGTCCTTAGGCTATACAACCATGTGTCCCTCTCCTAGAAGATAAAATATGCTGAAGTAAAAGTAAATGAAGTCCCTAAAGAATCTCTTGATTGGGAGATTTTAGGGAGAGTCTAACAACTAGCTTTCTATGTTTCTATGACAAAATAAAAATACACCTGTTACCTATGCTACAACTGTGAGAAAAAAAGACAGTGATCTCATGTTACATGAAACCAGATTCAATGAGCATCATGATGTCACTATAGTCCCACCAATTCTTCCAGAGGTTCCAAAATGTGGCCCTAATACCCCACAAGCACAGGAAACCAAAGCAAACATGTGCCACTAAGATCACATCAAGTTACAAAACTTCTGCACAGCTAAGGAAACAATCAACAAAGTGAAGAGAAAACCCAAAGAATGGGACAAAATATTTGCAAATTACCCATCTGACAAGGGATTAATAGCCAGAATAGGTAAGAAGCTCAAACAACTCTACAGGAAAAACATTTAATGATCCAATTTTTAGATGGACAAAAGAATTGAATAGACATTTCTCAAAAGAAGATACACAAATGGCAAACAGGCATATGAAAATATGCTCAACATTATTGATCATCAGAGAAATGCAAATCAAATCTACAATGAGATATCATCTCACCACAGTTAAAATGGCTTATATTTGAAAGACAGGCAATAACAAATGCTGGAGAGGACATGGAGAAAAGGGAATCATTGTGTACTGTTGACGGTAATCTAAATTAGTAAAAACACTATACAGAAGAGTTTGGAGGTTTCTCAAAAAACTAAAAATAGAGCTACTATATGATCCAACAATCCCACTGCTTGGCATATACACAAAAGAAAGCAAATCAGTATATTGAAGAGATGTCTGCATTCCAATGTTTGTTGGAACACTGTTTATAATAGCTAAGATTTGGAAGCAACCTAAGTGCTGTCAACAGATGAATGGGGGAAAAAAAACGGGTTACATATACACAATGGACTACTATTCAGCAATAAAAAAGAACAAGATACTGTCATTTGCAATAACACACATGGAACTGGAAATTATTATGTTAAGCGAAATAAGCCAGGTAGAGAAAGATAAACATTTCATGTTTTCACTTACTTGTAGGATCTAAAATCAAAACAATTGAACTCATGTACACAAAGAGTAGAAGAATAGTTACCAGAGGCTGGGAAGGGTAGTAGGGGGTTGGGTGGGGAGGATGGCTAATGGGTACAAAAATAGTTAGAAAGAATGAATAAGACCTATGATTTGACGGTACAACAGGGTGACTATAGTCACCATGGATAGTATCTAAATTGTCTTAGATTGAGAATAGATCAAAATTAAGCCTATCCTGGAGAGGAAAAGAAATTCTTTATTGTGGAAGGTTCCAAGTCAATAGCTCTTCACTATGGAAGTCATGGAAAGGGTTTCAAATTTCAAATTTGAAATTTCAAAGGGTATGTACTGATGAGACCTCACTCCCTACTTGCCTTCCTCACTGTGCTCACTTCGAGAGCCACTATGCAAAGCCATCATATTCAGAAAGAAACAAAAGATTACATATTGGGTACACTGTATACTGCTCGGATGATGGCTGCACTAAAATCTCAGAATCCACCACTATAGAACTCATATAGGCAACTAAAAATCACCTGTACCTTCAAAAACTATGGACATTTTTAAAAAAAAGAAAAAAAAAGAAAGCATCCAGAAAACACAAAGACATTTCTTTTTAAATGTACCCCTCTCTGGAGGGAGAGCAAGTGGAGATTTACAATATGACATGGGTTTAAATTGTGAGGAATAATACTTACTACATATTCTTTAAGCAAGGATTCAAGTTCCATCTCAAAATTTAAAAGTATGTATAGTGTGTTCAGCTTGTGAGCTGCGGTGGAGAAAAGTCTGACAAGTTAATGATTACCAGATAAGGGATGCAAGTGTGCATCCGTACCACCTGCATCTCTTTCCTCCAGACCACAGGGAGAGGGTTCTGTCCCAGCACAAGACTCAGCCTTCTCCTGTTGATCCAGAGTTTAGTTCTTCTTTTCTCTTGTTCTAATCTTTTCAACATTGCCTCTGGCTTTCTCTATTGCTTAGGAATATATTCACATTTATTTAATCTTTTTTTAAAAAGGCAAAACCAACAACAAATACGAAGTTATTTTTGTTCCCCTGTAGCTATTTAAAATTTTCTCCTCTCTCTGTCTCATCTAAGCTTCCTCAAAGACTACCCTCCATCTGCCCTTTCTCTCACCTCTCACTTATTGTTCAAAGTATTATAATTATTATAAACTTATAATTATTAGATTATTATTATATTATATAATTTATTATTTAAACTATTATAATTGTATAATATAAACTTAGGGTTTTATTCCTGAAGCTGTTCTCAAGAACATCACCAAAGGCCTCCCTACTGCCAATACCAATGAACAGCCATTTTTTCATTCAACCCCTCTGCTGCATTTTGCACTATTGTCCATTTATTTTTCTTACATTCTTCTCTAATCTTATCCTCTTCTAAAAATGGCTCTTTCCAGTGACTCCCTACAGGTTACACTTATAAAATATGTGTTACAAAATATAAGAGCAAGGTTATAAACTTCAAGTTTCTTCTCAGTCTGATCTTCATCCAGTAGTGAGCTACAAAGGAATGAACATATCAACTTGGTATAACACCCAAATAAGCTAAGCCATTCTGGAATAAGAGCATTCTATTCTGCCTGGAATGTTCTTCCTCTCTTCCTCACTGGTTGGCTGTTGGGGTTTCAGAAGGTAAATATATAGCCTCCCTCTCTTTTCTGTCTGAATTGGAAAACCCTTTCAGAGATAAATACAATAACCAGGCAGATGGAGAAATATATTTATTCCTGATAACGTTGATTATAGACACATGGCTTAGGTCAACAACAGCAGCAGGCTTACTTCCCCTGAATTCATTACACTACCAGTGTATAGGAAGATAACCTCAGACTACACCCTCCCCTACCTACTACTAACCATCTCTCACAGCAGAGAGAGAAATGAAATTTCACCCTTCCTTTTGGTAGGCAGATAACCAAAGGAAAGAGAAATGTGACTGATATGGTTTGGCTGTTTCCCACCCAAAATCTCATCTTGCATTGTAATCCCCATAATCCCTACGTGTCAAGGGAGAGAGCAGGTAGAGGTAATTGAATCATAGGGGCAGTTTTCCCCTTGCTGTTCTTGTGTTAGTGAATTTTCATGAGATCTGATGGTTTTATAAGGAGCTTTTCCCCTTTCGCTCCTCGCACTTCTCTCTCCTGCTGCCTTGTGAAGAAGGATGTGTTTGCTTTCCCTTCTATCATGATTGCAAGTTTCCTGAGGCTTCCCTAGCCATGGAGAACTGTCAGTAAATTATACTCCTTTCCTTTATAAATTGCCCAGTCTCCGATATTTCCTTATAGCAGTGTGAGAATGAACTAATACAGAGACCCATGCAAATTTGGATTCTTCTATTAAACTCACCAATCAATTATGGATTTATTCTTGCAGGGAAAGGATGAAAAAGGAGTGTAGAAAGCAGTGTGGCTTCCTACAGGTGTGACTCTATGAAAGCGTTAGCACAGCACAGTGACCAAGAACATGGCCTCTAGAACATTATTACCTGGAGTTGAATCGCAGCTATATTAACTAGTAGCTGTATTAGTTTGGACAAGTTCCTTAGCTTCCTTGTGTCTCCATTTCCTCATATGTAAAATGGGAAATTAGTACTATTAACTTCATAAGATAGAAAAAGTTAAAAGGAGTTAAGAAGGAGAATTAAATAAATCAGTGTTTGTAGAATACGTAGAATACTACCTAGTGTATATTAGAAATATATTCACATTTATTTAAGCTAGCATATAGCAAATTTTTTAACGAAAATATTAAATCTGAGAAATGATCCACAATAGTTCCCTATGAAAAATCATTTGTATTATGATAATATTTTAAATATGCACTTTGAAGATTATATAGATTTTTATATAGTTTTTATTCATTGGTACACTAGTCTCTCACACTAAGATGAGTATTTTGAGTTTGATTATGAATTTTCTTCATTCTTGTATCTAGAGCTCCTAGCACACAGTGCATATTCAGGTTTTTTATTAAAGTACTGAATGTTTTGTTTTTCAAATGGTTTTAATCCATTTTGTGGTGGAATTAAGTACCTGGATTAAAGACATAATTTTCCTCAAAAGATTGATATGCTTGTTTTATGCTACCAAAAATACTTCAGTTACATCAAATTTATAGATTGTGATTGCTTTTGTAGAAATTAAGTTCTACTAATAGAGCATTTAACAGAAGACTAAGATTTTAAAACAGAATTACAATAAGATGCATTTATCAGTTGAGGTTGTAATGACAACCAGATGGCACAGTCAAATCAGTACACTTTGAGAAGAATTTATTTACGAAAGGACTATTCACTAAGGGAATAGAGGAAGAACACGGGGTTACCAGCAGCTAAGGTGTTACCACCCCAAGGTCCAAAGGGACAACCACAGGAGGGAGAGGTTTCCAGGACTAGTTTGGAGAGCCAGGTAGAACGGCATGTTTGGAGAGAAAGAGGAACTTTCAGGTGCATGACACAGCAAGCAATAGGCTATCTCCAGGGAGAAGTCAAAAGAATACACACCCCAACCTCACTTTCTACCCTCACTCTGATCTCCTGCCACAACTGTCTATGGGCCAAATCCAACCAAAAGCCAGTGAGCTAGGAGTCCTGTTGATGTGTTCATTCAGTTCGACGTTCCAGGGCAGAGAGTAAGGTAAATAGTAGATAGACTGTCCAGTACAGCACAGTAGACAAAGTTCCCAGGAGGAATTAGAAAACCAATTTGCTTAGCTTTGTTCTTCCATATGAATACTCCAAAACAAATATAATTCACTAAAATTAATATCTTATTAATTTGTCAAAGATTTCTTGAATATTTAATGTGTAAAAGAACATGCACTAAGTTTTGGTGATACAAAAATGAATGAGATGGGGTTTCTCCTCCCAAGTAGCTTACTATGGAATGGAAGACCAACACAGAACAATGTAGAAAATGTTATAACAAACTTAATGTATAAAGCATTACATGTTTAAAATTTTTAAATACGCTTGAATGTAGGAGGATGCTATTAGTAAACCTATTAATATACTTGCAAATTAATAGCACCTGTTTCTGTACACTCACAATAACAATACTTCAGCTTGATTCTGAAAAAAATACTGGTCACATTTAAATAACATAGAATCTTTCATAACTAGTAAAACTAATTATTAATCAGCAATTGGCAAAAACTTCAGAGAAAAATGCCAGAATAATCACTGCTCTAATACAAACTGGATTTTTACTGAGAAGTCACAAAGAAACAAAGTTGGTTTTATGTTTCCATAAACATCACAAAATACAAATAAAAAAGATAACATTTACACAAATTTTTAAATGATGCTTGTTAGATTTATAAACATAAAGTAACAACAAAACCAGAAATTAATCATTAAAATGATTTAATCTGCTCTACTCATATACATATTTAATTGCATTCAATAATAAAATATTTTAAAAGAAACCCCAATATTTTGCTGTAAATAAGTCAGAATGTTAAACAAAGCTCTGTATAAAAACACAAAACATATTCTATGAGTAGTTAATATGTTAAAACAGCATAATTGATTGTTCCAAAAACTACAATTAATATAAAAGGAAACATTGTTTGTTTCTTAAAATAGCCTTTAGTTAAATCGAGTCCTGCTAATATAAAGAAGAATGCCTATGAAAGTATTTGAGCTTAAACTTTATTTTCAGAAAGACGTAAAAGAGCTAACAAAATAGAATTCTGGTGACTAACATAACTGTAGTGTTATACTACAGAGGATCAAGAAAATCAATAGCAAATTCTCCTCAGAAAAGCATCCATCTCTGTTTTTCCTTTATTAAACCCTCCACACTTCTGTGCAGCATATTGCAATATGTGCAGTAAAATTCAATGTATTCAAAACAGTTTTCCTTTTGTTCATTGATAACCCAAGTTATCTGAACAAAGAAGTATGCGCAAAATTTCAGATAATACCATTGATCTATTGTCTTTCACAAGGGCTTAGGCTAAGTGCTTTCAGGTTTCTGAGATCAGAAGCATGGAGGACAGACATTCGTAGAACCTTGAGTTCCACATTAAATTTACAAGTTGCTAATTTAGAGTATGCCCTAAAAAAGCAGGGGAAGGTATCACATTAGTAGAAATCCCCATCAGGTCTTCGTTGTTCTAATGAATAAAAACTAAAAACCTGGAAATTAAATTAATTTGAGAGGAAATGTGGGGTAAACATAGCATTTCCAGAATAAGGAAGATTGGTCTGCCAAATTTGATTACCAAACTCCTTCTGCATCTGAATATTAATATTCCTACAATGAAATAATTACACAATTATAATAACACAATAAATGGCAAGCAATAATGTTTATAAGGAATCAGAATGGTGGAGTATGGAGGGCCTCAATTAGTACAGGACCTTGAAAAAGGAAAAAAGAAGAAATTTTATTTGATGCAGAAATTGAAGATAATATGTATGAAAATAAGGAGTCATGAAAAAATACTTAAGGTTAGAGACTTGCACTGTGTGTGTGTGTGTGTGTGTGTGCGCGCGCATACAGGTATAAGGCAATAAAAGTATGAACAAAGACAATCACTCGTTTAGTAATTACTTACTCTTTACTGCACACCTTTTGTTAGGTAGACACCCACTACTTTACAGTTAATTAGATAGACATGGTTCTTGTTTTCTTGGAGCTTTCAGTCTACTTGAGGATGCTGACAAGTAACAGAATCCATTACAATATCACATGATAGGTGGTATGATGTATATGATGTGAGACATTTGGGATCAATGGTAGCAATTGGAAGAGGCACCTAAAATAAACTTGTGATGTTCGAGTAAAGCTTCCTAGGGGGAAGTACAGTCCACTGATAATGAAAGTTCATATTGAAGTCAGGTAAAAGTGATGAAGGATGTTTTTTGAGACTGACGAAACAGAACATGCCAAAGTCCTAAGGCAAGAGAACGTGGCATTTTCTTGGCTTTGAAATTATTTTAGCCTGAATAAAGCCTAGACTTTGGAGAGCCAATAGTGGTAAAAATGAAACTGGAAGAATATGAAGATTAGCAAGGTTTGGACAATGAGGGCCTAGTATTTCTTAAGGTTGGGTGTACATAAGAAAAGGAGAAGTGTGAGAAGCCTTTAGTACAGAAAATAATAAGGTATGTGAGAAAGCCACAGCCTCTAGAGCTCTATGTCCTCACCTATGCAGTGGGCAGGGAGGGAACATTTGACTCAATTTCTAAGAGGTGTGATAAGCTCTGACACTCTGAATCCCTGAACTAGTAGGATGTGACAATAAAACCATACTGTGAAGCAAAGAAATTTCCCTATAAAGGCAGGAGCCAATTATAAAATGATCTCTTCATTATAAAATAACAGACACATCAAATAAAGTTTTCAAGCATAGCAATCAACATCGTTTACCCAGGATAGAGCCTCCTCTTAGCCAAATACACCAAGAACAGAAACCCAAGGGGGACCCATTAGCCCTGCACAAGTTAAAGTATGCCTGAAAAAACACAAGCTCAGTGCAAGTACTTCTACCTTAGCCACTGAAGGAAATAAAAGGGTTTAGATTATTGCATTTTTGTTGTTGTTTGCAGAGTACTTCTCTATAAATAACCTCCCAGAGTTAAGCTGAATACTAAGAGTTTCAAAAGTTGTTTAGTAGGTATCTCCTAAGTAGAAAAAAAGTCAGGTAATGAGATGTGAAATTATCTGTGCACATTTAATTCCTTTGCTGTTAAATGGTTTTGGTGTTTACTGAACAAATAGAATACCTGGATAAAATGGTTTTTATGATAAATGCAATCAGATGTCATGTTGCAAGCATGTTTCTGCCATAAGAAAAGAGACCCCAAAATTCCATGTGAACAAATTGCTGGTTTGAGAATCAGAAAACACTAGTTCTAGTTATATTTCTCCTATTTGTCACATGTGTGACACTGGACAAATGACTTGGTCTCTCTGTTGGTTAGTTTCTTAGCGATAAAATAATGGAAATATGAATAGCACTGGAGTAATTTCACAACTAGTTTATGAGGTTCCCCTGGAAGCATGGATGCAAAAGCAGTTTTCAAACCCTAAGGTGCCTTACAAATCCAAGAGATTATTATAGACACTGTATACTTACGTCTGAACAAATTAAAAATACAGAAGGCGTTTTCATTTCTGATTGAACCACAAAATAAGAATGGCACATGCTGTCATAGGCAATATAAAAGAAGAAAGCACAAAGACTCAGTGTGGTTCTCAAAGTTTTTAGACTATTCAGAAGTAGAGTGTTTCCTTCTATGCACATAAGCATGATCCGCACATCCAATTCCAGATAGCAACACAGAGAAGCAGAAATGCCCACATGGAAATGCCATGAACTCTCTTCCCAATTTTCCACTACAGCCCTGAATAGGCTAGCCCACAGAAATCATTACCCAGCAGCCCTTGAAAACTGAAAAATGTATAAAGGAAAGCTTTTACCACATGCACTGGAAAAATAGCAAATCATTTCAAGCCCCACGAAAATTAAAATCTTTTAACCTAAAGCTATTGGTGGTGGTGGCAGCATAGTTTTTCTCTCTCTGAATAATCCCTGAAATAATCTCTGAAATATATCATTTTGCTATCCTGTTGATAGATCAAGCAGTCAAATTAGATAGATCAACAAGATAGCAAAACCTAAAACATATAAGCAAATTTACAATGGCTAACAAAGTATCCCAAACTCCAAAATACAAGTAAGTAGTAATAAACCACTAACAGCCATAAAACCTGCATATCAGTGACTATGAGGAGAAAACAGAGTGAAACAAAAGGGCCAGGGAATGACCTGAGAACAGGAGAACATCCATGTCCAATAGGTATTTGCTGGAAGGCACACTGGCCAACAGATAACAGCAGCTGAGTGATTATGTCCAAACCAATAACAGAGGCATGTAAGAGCCAAAGGTCAGCTCCACAATGTCTCGAGCAACCTGAGCTCCTCCAAACTCTCATATTGACCAGCCAGGGCTCTTTTCCAAAACAGGACACTACACTGAGGAGAAACAACTGGCAGTAGATTCAGCAATGGACTGCACAAAGTCAACAGGGACAAAGTAAAAGGAAGATATAGATAAAAGTAAAGAAGAGAAAGACAGCCAAGACAGAAAGCAAACCACCATATTTTAAAAGCATGAAAACAAGAGAGGCAGTTTGGTGACATTATAAAAGCAATCCTGAACTAAAAGTTTCTTCTTCTAAAAATTCTTGGAAATCAATTTTGTGTAAATATGAGCAATAAAAAGGATTAAGGTCAAATCCCATAAAAACTTATTAAAGAAAAAAGATAGTAAAAAGCAAAATAACATACTACAGACAAAGTATGCCAGAAAGAAATGTTCAGAAAACAAATCAAAATTCTAACCTATTATTTCATAACAAGCTAAACGATATGAAGTAAAGAATACAAGACATGAAAAAGCAACATAAATTAGAATTAGAAAACACCACCAGTTGATAAATCTCAGGACGAAATTGGACATCAAAGAACAATAGTTTCAGGAACGAAGATTAAACTGGAAGGAAGAAAAAAACTAAGTAAATGTAGCACAAAACACCTTAAGATGAGTAAAAGGTAAAAAGGCAGGAAAAAAATAAATAAAAGAATTAAATCAGAAGGTAAAGGATGAGTAAAAGTGACAAATATTGAAGACAAAAATGCTTAACATATGAATAACAAAAATCTCTGAAGAGAAAAGACTAAAGCAATGAAACAGAACATACACTAAAATATAACTAAAACATTTCTGCAATAAAAATATAAGTGATTTAAAACTAAATATTGAAAAAGTGGACCATGTAACTGACAAATCAAGAACAATCAATATCAAAATGCATTCCAGTAAAATTACTGAACTAAAAAAAAAAAAGAAAAGGTCTGTTGGGACTCTAGACAAAAAAGGAAGTGACGTATGAAGGAAAGAAAATTAGATAATCATTAGACTTTTCAAATTCAATGCCTTAAGGAAATTCAGTAACATATTTAAGATAGACAAAGAAAGAGTATATATACCAATGATTTTCTATTAAAAAAAAGAATTTCAATTACAAAAAGCATAGACAAAATGCTATTAACATGCAAAGACTCAGGGAATTTTGCTCCCACAAACTTTTCCTGAGGAATCTATTACAAACTGAAATTCAATACAAAAAAATGACTAGAGTGCTTTCAAGATAAATTCTCATGGTTAGTTGTAGGACTAATACTAAATGGGGATTAACATGAAGGAACTATAATAAGTTTTACTATATGATCTGAGAGCATAGATGTATCACAACTCTTTTTTAAAGGAGGGGGGCATATGGGGAGAACAAATGAAAAAACAAAACTGGTGGTAGTTGTGTTGATATTGTTATCCTGAGACTTTTTATGCATAATTTGGAATAAAGCAAATGGGTAATTTAGGGATATTATAATTCCACCTTTCTTTGTGTTCTAAAAAACCACTGTTTTCAGCGTGTAAGAAATAAATTACAGATGTAATATAGAAGACTTTAAGTAGAAACCCTAAAGTCCTAAATTTGAACTGAAAGTATTGATATTAACACTCTCATTTCTGTTATCTTTAGACAGAAAGGCAGCCCTGTTCACTGTAAAGGCTTAGAACCAATAACCAATCTAGCAGTAATGAACATTCTTAGTGTCCAGAATATGATCTTAAACTACAGTTTTTCTAGGTCTGGGTCAGGAAATGTGCAAGATAAGCCTTAAACATCTTGTCACGCAGGATAGCAAGGGAACTATTAAAGACATGTTCAAAGATCTCAACAGCCAACTTGAAGAAACTACTCATGTCCAAAGTTTCAGCTTAAGGTGAAATAAATAAGGTAAGAGTTACAATGAACTAAAACTGATAAAAATATGTTTAAATTAATCATGACACTTTATAAAAATTAATTGAACAGTTTCAGAGGATGATAGATAACTAATTCATTATCTTAAAAGTTAGTACCTTCAAAACTAGTAGATACAGGGAAAGGAAACATTTATTCTGACTTTCCTTTATGAACTGTACCACTGAGTAATCAACTAGTAGATGCAGAGAAACAGCTTCCTTTTTTTCTTTGAGATGGAGTCTCACTCTTTCGCCAGGCTGGAGTGCAGTGGTGCGATCTCGGCTCACTGCAACCTCTGCTCCTTGGGCTCAAATGATTCTCCTGCCTCAGCCTCCTGAGTAGCTGGGATTATAGGCATGTGCCACCACACCTGGCTAATTGCTGTGTTTTTAGTAGAGACGGAGTTTAACCAGGTTGGCCAGGCTGGTCTCGAACTACTGACCTCATGATCCATCCACCTTGGCCTCCCAAAGTGCTGGGATTACAGGTGTGAGCCCCCACTCCCTGACAAAACAGCTTCTTATACAGGCATTCCAAATACTAAATTCAAAAGGAAAGGTAAAATAGGACTATTGCCATTTTGCAACAACAACAATAAATTATTGGATCTAGGCACTGAGCATCAAATAACTACTAAATCACAAAAGAGAGACAACCAAACATTATGTGTCTCCTTTGAATGAATGAATGAATGAATGAATGAATGAATGAATGAATATGCAATCTTGTCACAGGGATCCAATTTGAGTCTGATCAGATCTGAGAAGCCAACTACCATTTGGAAATACACAGGACAGAGAAACAAATTGAACAGTACCACAAGTATACAATCAGTAAAATACAGGGTTTGTAGAACTCTACAGCTCAAATAGCTTCAGACTTTTTAAAATAAATTGAGGCCGGGCATGGTAGCTCATGCCTATAATCCCAGCACTTTGGGAGGCCGAGGCAGGAGGATCACCTGAGGTCAGGAGTTCGAGAACAGCCTGGCCAAGATGATGAAATCCCGTCTCTACTAAAAATACAAAAATTAGCTGGGCATTGTGGTGGATGCCTATAATCCCAGCCACTTGGGAGGCTGAGGCAGGAGAATCTCTTGAACCCGGGAGGTAGAGGTTGCAGTGAGCCAAGATCACCCCCTGCACTCCAGCCTGAGTGACAGAGCCAGACAGACTCTGTCAAGAAAGAAAAGAAAAGAAAAGAAAAGAAAAGAAAGAAAGAAAGAAAGAAAGAAAGAAAGAAAGAAAGAAAGAAAGAAAGAAAGAAAGAAAGAAAGAA